>NC_139350.1:4058469-4090969 GCF_055883805.1 Amblyomma maculatum | reverse complement strand
CCGTGCATGTGATGATGCGCTCGTTTCTCGCGTTGCTTCACTTTCTTCCACAAACAAAGCAAGGGTAGCGTCAGGTTGATTAGTGCTGAGGCGGTTGACATTGCTGCAAAGCTTGGGATCTAAGCACTGCTCATGGCGAATGTTTAAAAGGTCAGAGATGGACCACACACGTGTCATCGTCCCACTCGCTTTCAGGCGGTGGATCAACCGGGTTGCGGGACAGGCAGTCAGCGTCAGCGTGCAGCCGGCCAGACTTGTGGACGACAGAAAAGGTGTATTCCTGAAGGCGCAGAGCCCAACGCCCCAGGCGGCATAAGGCGTGGCGTTCGGTGATAACGGAGAACGGGTGGCCAAACAAGTAAGGGCGAAACATTGCAATGGCCCACACGAGGGCTAAACACTCACGTTCTGTGATCGAGTAATTCCGCTCAGCCACAGAAAGGAGGCGACTGGCATAAGCAATGACGCGAGTGCGACCCGTCTGCTGTTTAGCGAGAATGGCACCAGTACCGTGACCACTGGCATCTGTGCGAACCTCCGTTGGTGCCATGGGGTTGAAGTTTGCCAGGACGGGCGGATTGGTGAGGACCGCAATGAGCGCAGAAGAGGCTCATGACTGTTCTTGGTCCCAGCGAAAGGGAACGTCGTTCTTCAGAAGAATGGGGAGGGGACGAGCCGTCTCCGCAAAGTTGTGGACAAACCGCCGAAAATAGGAGCAAAGTCCAAGAAAACTGCGCACGTTACTGGTACAGCGAGGTGTAGAAATGCACTTACAGCACGAATTTTGTCGCGGTCGAGTTGAACGCCACGGGTGTTGACCAAGTGTCCGAGCACCATGAGTTCACGTCGGCCGAAGCTACACTTCTTTGAGTTTAGCTGAAGGCCAGCTCTTCGGAAGACTCCAAGAATGACATCAAGGTGATGGAGATGGCTCTCGAATGTAGAAAAAAATACTGACGTCATCGAGATAGCACAAGCACGCCGTCCATTTCAAGCTGCGCAGGAGAGAGTCCATCATGCGCTCGAATGTTGCGGGCGCATTACACAAGCCGAAAGGCATCACCTTGAATTGATACAGGCCATCGGGAGTGACGAAGGCGATCTTCTCTAGGTCCCGTTCGTCGACTGCGATCTGCGAGTAATCACAATGAAGATCAATAGAAGAGAAACAGCTGGCACCGTGCAAGCAGTCTAGGATATCATCTATCCTCGGGAGTGGATAAACGTCCTTCTTTGTAATTTTGTTGAGGTGTCGGTAATCTATGCAGAACCTCCAAGTGTTGTCCTTTTTAACAAGCCCGACGGGTGACCCCCAGGGGCTGCTCGAAGGCTTTATAATGTTTTTTGCTAACATCTTGTCTACTTCATCTTCTATGAGGCGACGTTCAGAAATGTCGACTCGGTAAGGTCTTCTGTGAATTGGCCTGGCGTCTCCGGTATCGATGCGATGTGTAACAAAGGACGTTTGTCCCAAGGGGCGGTCACCAAAATCGAAAATATCGCTGTACGAAGTCAGAAGGCTCGTAAGTGCTGTAGGACGATCAGGGCGCAAGTTAGGTGCAACCATTCCTGATATGCGGGCCTCCGGAGGTGGGGACGGTGCAGATCGTGTCGACACTCCGAGGTATAAGTACTATGGTAGCGAAGGCTCCATAGACGCCCATACGCACAGAACATGGCGGCTCATGGGCTCCAGCGACCAATGAAAATTGGGGGGCCATGACGTCAAATGACGTCACACATACGTTCTATTTGGCGCAAATTATAAGCAAGTTTTTTTTTTTTTTTAAACGCCTCGTTGCATTGACGACCCTGCATCTTTTGAAGGTTGTTGCCTTTCAGCGCGCTCCAACCTTTGCCATCTAAAAGAACTCGAGTTTCTGTTGTTTACGCCCTTGTTTATAAGCAGTTGCTCCAGCACGATCAAAGTGGTTGACAAAGGTGGCGGCATAGAAAGGCAGGAACACTTCCAAATAGAGACCACGTATGCAAATTCATAATACAAATACTGCTGCAAGTCATGCAAGTACTTTGGCTATTTACTTTGTCCCTCAGCACAGTAAGGTGCAGTCCAGAAACACTAGTGCAACGGGGTGTCGTGTCCAGTTCACAACAGACTGTACCAAGTGAACAATTATGGTTTTCATATTCATGGTTTATTGCATCAGCCAATAAAATACAGCAACAAATCACAAAAATAAAAATTCATGTCGCAGACAGCACAAACAGTAGCGCTGTTTAAGCGGGCTAACCATCTCAATGATCACAGCCGAGACATGGAAAAGGCTTGAAGTGCCTGCCACAAAACATCACCAGATAAGAAACATGCATGTACAGAAAACAAAGCTATGACAGCTGCAATTGAAAAAAAAAAGTAATGAATTAGTAGGTGCATCAAAACATACGTGGAGCATAGAGCACTGGGATCCCTCTTCACATTTAAATTCTTCGGCAGAAAGTATACAGCAGTTTTCAAGGCAATTTCAAGGTTGCACCAGTCCAGAAAGCTTTAGCATCAACAAACGTGCTTAACACAGGAGCATTAGAGCATACATTGAGCCTTTGTGCAACCTCCAGGTCTGCTCCCCGGTGAAAGTCAGCCGGGAAGCGGTGTAATAAGACACCGACGGTTGAGTCCTCGCTGTCGCAACGTGCCACAGAGCATCGCTTCCTCACTTTGTGCGGGCTCATCTTGCGATAAAACGCTAAGCGCAATACACTGCTGCAAAAAGACTTCGCACTGCCCGCACGACGAAGTGGATGAAACAAAAAAAAAACACGGCTGCGGGGGGATATTAAATCTCACCAAACGGCGACAGAGCAGCGACCAGCAAGGACGTCGCAATCTTCGCAAAAGGGACATTTTCAGACTTGCGAACTAAATTACGCTTTCCCGGGCGCACCAAGGCCCGCACCCCAGCAGAAGAGCAGCAGACAACGATAAGAAACCGCTTCGTGCTTCGTCAGCTTCGTTATCTCCGTTGCCTTGGTTACCTCTGGCAGCGCCTCTTGAGCGATGTCAATGGGGTGGGGCGATAAGTTTTGCATAATTTCTTTAAAATTAAGAATGTATTTATAAAATACCTTACCTCATTCACAAGCGAAGTTATCAAAATGTCTATTCTTTTTATGTTGACTGATACTTTTTAATTTATAGTAGTATAATTTCTTAATCTGAGTGGTTGGCCCCCCGACCTGTGGCTATGCTGCGGTACCGCTGAACCGCTTTTGGGCCCAGCCTTCGCCATCATTCTACTTCCGCCACGGACACTCTAGCAGTAGGATCAGGTAAAAGAGCGGCCACTATGACGTCAGACAGTGGGGTCAGTACGGCGAGAGCAATGCCCTCAGGAAGAGCGTGCACAAAAGGGCCGAAGTTCAAGCCTGGAATATAAGCGTTGTTGTTCTTTACGTGCATGATATTATGAGGGAGAGCGATTCTACGCTGCAGAGTCACGTCTGTTATGGGGCAAACAACGTAGCCGCCATCAGGAACGGAGGGGAAAGGCAACATGAGTACATATACTGCAGCTTCTGAAGGCAGGCGAGTAAACGTAGCGGAGTGGACACAGAGCGTTGAAGATTCAGAAGCTTGTTTGTCAGCACAGAGCGGTAGGTCTAGGTGAAGCAGTCCAGAAGAACAGTCAATGAGGGCGGAATGTGCAGTTAAAACGTCGAGTTCTAATAAAACGTCTTGAGGGCAACTGGTGAGGACTGTAACACAGGGATGGGGCGGTCGGTAATGGTAATTCTCGCAGTACACATGTCAATGACTGTAGCTGTGTTGCCATCAACAACACGAATGGTAGACGAGGAAGCGGGTGTGAGGACTTTCTTGAGGCATTGACGGAGCGAGGAACTGAGAACAGATATGTGTGCGCCAGTGTCAATAAGGGCAGAAACTGAGACTCCGTCGACAACAATGTCAATGAGGTTACGTCTGGATACTGGGGTCAGCTCCGAGTTGACAGTCCGGCTCGGTAATGCAGCGTCCCTCCAACGCGCTGCACTCGCTAGTTTCCCAAGTAGGTGCCGGCGTATGATGGGGAGAAGCTGCGACGAGGTGCCGATGAACAGGATCGACGAGCCAGTGGGGACGGAGATCGGCTGGAGCGACAGGCAGTGGGGATGGCTTCGTTGCGAGGCTGACCTGGTTGAGAAAGATAATGTCCAGGTCCATCATAGGCGGGGTGGGGCTCTTCTGGTTGTGGAGGGAAACGCCGAGGTCCTTGGTAGTATCCATGGTCGGCGTTGTAATAGGAGCGAGGGGCGAAGAAGGTACGGCTACGGCAAAATGCGGTTTGTGACCGGCGCGACAGTAAATGAAGAAAATTGGCCTGTCGCCTGAGGTGCGCCACTCTGCAGGATTGCGAGTAAGGTATCGACGTGGGGAATGGCTGGCAGTAGCAGTAGCCAGTAGGGGAACAGAGTGCAATGGTGACTGTGGAGGCACAGGGCTGGAGGAGAGGCCGACGTTGGCAAGGTCCTGGCGAACAACGGCCTGAATCATGGTCACGGTTTCGGGCAGCGGAGATGTGAGTGGTGCAGGAGCCAAGGCCTCGCGTTCTCTCCGGATGATCCGAGTCATGTTCGCTGGATGAGGAGGCTCTTGCAAAGGCGCCAGGTCATCGCAGGATGATGTTGCCGCCGTGTTCGGAAGGCGCTCAAAGCGATGTAAAAGACGTCGTTGTCTGCTGGAATTTTCGACAGACTTGAAGTACCGAGTCAATGGTAGAGCAATCTACGCAGAAGAGGATGTTGAACGCATCATCCGGGATACTCTTGAGGATATGCCCTATCTTGCCCCTTTCCGGCATGGAGCTGTTTACCTTGCGGCACAACGAAAGCACGTCTTGAATATAGGCAAGGTAGGACTCCATGGGGGATTGGGAGCGAGTGGAAAGTTCCGTTTTTGCTGCGAGAGCCCACTCAATCGGCTTGCCGAACAAGTCCTGAAGCTTTTGTTTACAGATTTCCCAGGTCACTAGCTCTTGTTCGTGATTTTGGAACCACGTGCGAACTGTTCCCGCCAAGTAGAAAATTATGTTCGCCAGCATGATCCATGATGGTCGCGTCCCAGTAGTTGTTTCTGCTGCAGCGCTCGTACTTATCCAGCCGGTTGTCAACGTCTTGCTTATCTTCGCCATTGAAGATGGAAGGGTGGCGGATCTTCGTGAGTACGACGGGCTTAGCCGATGTTGCTGCGATGATAGGGGCTGCCTCGGAGGTCATAGTTGTCGTTGTTGGCGTCGTTGTGAGCCAGGTAGATGACGACCACTGCGAAAATACAGCTTTTTGCAGCGTAAATGGGCAATTCTGTGCGCAAGGGGATATTTAGTCACCTCCACCAAGATGATACGTGGCAAGGCACACAACAGCTGATGACGCGGGAATGTTTCGTCGAGCATCACCTTCTCGTAATACCAACGACCGTTGCTACCACTTCGTCTTCCTTCTGCCTTTCCGTTGTTCACCATCGTCTTCTTCAATGTTCAGGACATGTGTAACAATATACTCACCTCGATTACATGATGACGTCACAGCGTTACACGTGAGGTGGTCTCATGGCTACAACAGCAGTCAGTTAGACTAAAATGCTGCGGCAGTTTGATCACGTGGTGTATCGGACAGCGTACGGACGCGAAACGTGCGAAATAAATTATATTAGGAACTTACGCTCTAACGCCATGCTCGGGACTTAATGAATATCATTTATGAAAATAAGAAACAACAGTGACCCCGCCGGGACAGAACCCTGGAGCACTTCTGGCGTAACAGCCACAAGGCTTTCCATTAGCCAATAACCGCTGTTTTCTTCCCTTTAAGGAGCAACTGTATCACTTTTTGAGAATTCCGTGATTCGTATGAATTCAACTAGGTAGGCTGTAAGTATTGCATGCAAACGCTCTTCGCGCTACAGTTCATACTGATGACGTAACCAACGATTACGTCTCAAGCATCTGCCAGCGCCCAAGAACTTCAGTCACACTCGGCAACGACGTCACTGATCGACGGTAATATTTCTTAATTCCATTGAATTCTCCCGGGCTCTGCGATGCATTATCTGACGACGGCAAAAGAGCGTTTCAAGTGCTCTGGCTTCAGTAGCGTTGCTTTTACTTCGAAGCGTTTCTATGCGGGAAATGCACCGGCGCGCTATATGGCGTCGTCATCATCATCATCATCATCATCATCAGCCTGATTATACCCACTGCAGGGCGAAGGCCTCTCCCATATTTCTCCACTTAACCCGGTTCTGTGCTAGCTGCATCCACTTGACCCCTGCGAACTTCTTAATCTCATCCGCCCACCTAACTTTCGGCCCCCCCTGCTACGCTTTCCTTCCCTTGGAATCCAGTTTGTTACCCTCAGCGACCATCGGTTATCCTCTCTTCGCACTACATGTCCTGCCCAGGTCCATTTCTTCTTCTTAATTTCCACTAGAATGTCGGTAACTTGAGTTATTTCTCTCACCCACTCTGCACGCTTTCTATCTCTTAATGTTACCCCCACCATTTTTCGTTCCATAGCCCTCTGGGTTGTCCTCAACTTAAAACTCTCTTGCTTAGCCTCCACGTTTCAGCCCCGTAGGTGAGTACAGGGATGATGCAACTGTTGTATACTTTCCTCTCTAGCGATACCGGTAAGTTGCTAGTCATAATCTTCGAGTGCTTGCCAAATGCGCTCCATCCCAATCTTATTCTTCTTGTTATTTCCTTTTCATGGTCCGGATCTGCGGTTACTACCTGTCCTAAGTAGACATATTCGCCTACTACTTCCAGTGTTTTGCTACCTAATGTAAACTGCTGTTCCTTCCCGAGGCTGTTGAACATTACCTAGTCTTCTGCATATTGATTTTCAAGCCTACCTTTCTACTTTTCCTGTCTAGGTCATCAATCATTATTTGCAGTTCATCTCCCGAGTTGCTCAACAAGGCAATGTCATCAGTAAATCGCAGATTACTGAGGTATTCTCCATCTACCCTTATCCCTAACTGCTTCCATTCCAAGCCTCTCAATACTTCCTCTAAACAAGCTGCGAATAGTACTGGGGAGATTGTGTCTCCTTGCCTAACACCTTTCTTTATGGGAATTTTATTACTTTCTTTATGCAGAACTATGGTTGCTGTGCAGCCACTATATATATATCTTCCAGCACTTTCACGTACCGCTCGTCTACCCCCTGATTTCGCAATGCCTGCATCACCGCCGAGGTTTCAACTGAGTCAAATGCTTTTTCGTAATCAATGAATACTGTGTATAAGGGCTGGTTATATTCCGAGCATTTTTCTATCACCTGATTGGCGTCATCATGCGCCCTCAACCCATCGATGTGCATTGCAGATAAGCATAAAATTCATCCTGGCTTTGATTGTACCACAGCCCATTATACCTAGTGGCACGGGCAGAAGCATATTATTTTCCATTACTTTTGGGTACCATAACATATGTCTGAAATGCTAGCGCAAAAATATTTCACATGCTTTAGATACAGAACCTTCGAATCTCATCGGATTCTCAAATAAGTGAAATTTCTCCTTAAGCAGTCTTCAATAATTTTACACATGGAAGTGGTACGGATGTATGAGGTAAGTTTTTTTTTAGTTTTTTTTTTACAGAACTTCAATTGAAACAGTGGAGAAAGTTTTTTGGAAATCTATTAGTACGCCGTCGAGTCGACCCTCACTGTCAATTGCAGAGGATATCTCACGGTATCATGATAATATTCAAGGGTTTTATTCTTGAAGAAAACTGTTTTCTTAACCCATTCTGACTTTAGTTTAGAAAACCAAACCGGCTGAGGCGCTTTAATATTGGTGAATACATGGCATATACAGGAATTTTAAAACAAGCTCAAGTTAGCGATATAAGTCACTAGTTTGACACATCTGATTTGGATCCACACATAAATGTGGGCGCTTCATTGGGAACTTTTATCATCTGGAAGCTTGCCACCATAAAATAACTTAGAGATGACGTAAAGGTACTTTGTCATAATAACAGTTTTAATACCCTGGGTAAGGTACCACCAGGGTTGGTAGTTTCTGGTATATCTATATTGTAAAGTGATCCATCAGCACCGTTACGAGAAAGCTGATCAATTTTAACTCGCAGGTTAACGGCCTGGTGATTCTACTGCGGTTGGAAATTGCCCGATTTTTGATGGCGCTATCTCAATGGTCCCGCGCTCATTCTTTGTGATTACAGTCTGGTTTCAAATGTTTTAAACCTAGAATTGTTTGCGTCGGGTTTGCATTGTCACGACGTACATAGTCGACAGAAACACGTCGTTTCCAGGATGCTGACCCTACTAGAAAGCTTTACGAAGTTCATCGACTTCGAAGCACTGATTACACCTGTCGAACGCAGGCGACGAAAATGCAGGCGCCACGTCCATCTGAACTGCTTTTATCACAGCCTCCAAACACGGAGATTGGATCCCTCCGTCGTACCCAGAAGAAATGTCCTTCCGACGTTCCTGTCGGTGTGAATGCGCCTTACATTGGGCATGCTTTATGATGTTGACTGGCGTTTAGGCACCCCGTACATTGTGGACACTAACTGGCAGCACAGTACAGGACAGACGACAAGCGTTGCGAATTGCAGACGCTCCAAGAGCGTCAAGCAGCACGGATACCAACTCTCGCATTGTGACAGGATAGGTGCTGCTGTCGTCGTTGTCATCCTTGGAGCGCTCTTCCGTCATCTACATTAGTCTTGCCTGCTACTTCTTAATTTCGATGCGGCTACTTCAAATCAGCTGCTGCTCACCCTTAAGATGGCTATGACGGCCATAGTCGGGGCCGCACAATGTTCAAAGCGCTCAGCTATTGTAAGCGAAGGATAATTGCCTTAATAGAAGCGTTTCTCTTGCTCCTGCCGATTGTCTTTAAGTTCGTCTTAACTGTATCAGTCATCCTGACTGAGAGAGTGACGGACGCCAGTTCGTGTCGAGGGAACGAATGCCAGAAGGCGTTTATTGCGTCGTATATAAAGCCACGTTGGGCGAGAGGGTAGAGTGAAATGAAACGGTATCACGAAGAGAAGGGTCGGCACGTGTGTGCTTGGAAGCAAGGATAAATGCGCGCACAAGCAGGTACGATACATCCCCTTCCTCAATTAATAGTTCACTTGAAACAATTATTTCGCTGTCACTTGTTCAAAGTTCCTCGTGTAGCCCAAGCGTTCCGGCGGTCTAACTTGCCTCTGTGATCTTCTGACGATTGGCGACGATGGCCTCGATGCTATCGCAGGCGGTGGCACGTTTGTTGACGACAGGCGAGGATCAGCCGATGTGCTTGCATCATCATCATCATCAGAGTCGTCGCTCGAGTCAACATCCGATGGTTCGCGGTGGAAGTACTCTTTTGTTCTCATCAAGAGCTGGCGGTTTCGCCGTAGCAGTTTATCGTCTGCTGTCTTAACGTAATAGGACCTCGGCCCAGCTGGTGCTAGCACTCTGGCCTTGCGTGACTATGAGCCGTTTTTTATGCGTACCACGTCCTCCGTGTTCAGGCGCGGGAGGGATGCGCGATTGACGCTTGTCTGTTAGTGCTTTTTCACCAACACGATTGGCCCTATTCGAGGGTCAGGCAGTGGGGTCCTCAGGCGGGGTCCTTGTAGAAGTTCTCCCTGAGATCGACCGTCCTCCAAGGGGCTTGCTATGTAAGCCAGTACACCAAGCCAGAAGTCCTCGTTAGCCTCACAAGTTTTCTTCAAAATTCGTTCGACAATATGAACTTCTTTTTCTGTCAGACCATTTGACCTTGGAAACTGTGGGCTCGACGTGACGTGACGTGACGGAAGTCGTACGCGTTCGCGCACTGTGCGAATTCACGACTGGAAAACTGAGGCCCATTGTCCGTGCATACCTCAACGGGAATGCCGTATCTTGCAAAGATTGCACCTAGCTTTTCGGTTAACCGCAGCAGCCATGGTCCCGTGCAGCAACTCTACTTCTGGAAAGTTTGACGTTGCGTCGTACGCGCACAAGTAGTATTTCCCTGCGTACTGGAATACATCAACTCTCATGCGGAACCATGCGCGAGTCGGGGTGGGACGCATCAGTAGTGGTCTTGACGGCTGGCTGTAAGCATGGTGTCTGCAAACGGCGCATTTCTAGATCATAGTTTCGATATCGCAGTAAAGGCCTGACCTGTATACCAGTTGTCTTGCTCTTGCTTTGCATTTAGTTGTTCCGAGATGACCCTCATGCACATGTTTTTAAATTACGGGCCGCATGCTTGCCGGAACCATAACCTTTGTCCCTTTCAGTAATATACCGTTAATTACCGAAAGCTCAGAAGCCACGAGTTTAAGCTGACCTGCGATAGTGTTCCCTTCCGTAATATGCTGCAGGACATCCTTAAGGTATGAATCCGAAGCGGTCTCCTGTGCTAATCTAGCCGTTGTACTTTCACTTACGAGTGCTGCCACGACTCTGATGGCATGAGCTTCGACGTCGTCAGTGTCCACCGCAGTGCCGTCTCCAGTGCCCGGTGTTCTCGATAACATGTCCGCCAGCTCCATCTGTTTTCCGGGAACAAACAGCAGTGTGTAATCATACTTCAGAAGTCTTAAAAAAAACCTTGCACCCTGGGCGTCATATCGGCAATAGCTTTCTTGGCAATATCAATGAGAGGCCTGTGGTCGCTTTCAAGTAGCAGCGACCGCCCATAAATGAAATGAGAGAACTTCTCACAGCCAAATACAAGAGCAAGAGCCTCTTTTTCTATCTGAGAATACCGTTGCTCTGTATCTGTCAGAGCTCTAGACGCGTAAGCCACTGGCCTCCAGCCGTCTTCGTAACTCTGCAGGAGGGCGGATTTAATACCACTCAGGGAGGCATCTGACGTCACTTTTGTTTGCCTGAATGGATCAAAAACTTTAAGTAGTGGTTTCTCGCTTAGTGATCTGCATAAGGCTCTCCATTCTTTGTCATGATTATGTTTCCAGTCAAACACTGCGTCCTGCTTGATAAGAGATCGCAGAGCAGCTGTTTTCTGGGCTAGAGATGGCAAGTATTTGTTGAACTAATTAACCATGCCCAGCAATCTCTGAACTGGAAGCTTGTTATCAGGCCTTGGCATCTGCACTAGACTGGCGACTAAGGCTGGATTCGGGCCAATTTCTTTGTCGCTGATGATATCACCAAGGAATTCTATCTCTTGCCCACCGAACTGGCATTTTTGTGCATTGAACGTCAAGCCAGCCGATTGCGCTGCTTTCAGCGCGCTACGAAGCCGCTGGTCATGCTCCTGTTTATCATTTCCTCGAATAAGCACGTCGTCCACGTACACGCGTACGCCTGGCATGCCTTCAAAGGTCTCGTTTAACGCTTTCTGAAATACTTCGCTAGCCGATGCAAGGCCGAACGGCAGACGGAGGAAACTGTAGCAACCGAAGGGTGTTGCAAACGTGCATATTTTTGATAAAGGCTGATCTAGCGGAACCTGATGGAAGCCGGCGTTGGCGTCGAGACGAGAGAAAAGCTTCGCGCCTGTTAGTTCAGCGTCGATGTCTTCTCGGTGGGGCATTTGATAATGCTCCCTCTTCAGAGATGCATTTATCCTTCTCAGATCCATGCAAACCTGTAATTTGCCATTTTTCTTCCGAACTATCCACGAATGTGGGCGTGGGTTCGTACCCCACTTCTAACACCATGTATCAATCATGGTGACTGATAGAGTGACGGACGCCAGTACGTGTCGAGGGAACGAATGCCAGAAGGCGTTTATTGGATCATATATAAAGCCACGTTGGGCAAGAGGGTAGAGTGAAATGGAAGGTTGTCATGAAGAGAAGGGTCGGCACGTGTGTGCTTGGAAGCAAAGATAAATGCGCGCACAAGCAGATATAATTCATTAACTATCCTCGGTTATTTGGTTCCCAGGGCAACTCATTCACTAATCTTAGGCATCGCAAGCACGCATGATTGAAGGGACTCTGCAAACCCAGAATGCGCGCCCATCGACGTACATGATGGAAGGCTGCTTTCGTGGCTCAGTACCCACAGAACACAACTTCCACAAAGAAACGATGTAAATAAGGGGAGAATAATCACCCGGCATATCCTGTCTGTTCGCAGCCCTGTTCGATTCGTCTCCCGTGCACCCGGCTGTTCTCGACCGTTAAAACTCTGTCTGCCTTCTGCTAATAGAGAGATTTAGCTTACCGTGATCCGCGATCCGCCACCGTGACCCGCTACCGTGCGTGGGCGGTGCGCACAAGCCGATTGGTTCCGACGCGGCAGGTCTATGTGCCAGATGGAATGGATGGATGGAATATAGGAGCGTCCCATTTGAAACGGGGTGAGAGCCGTTGCTATCATGCTCATTTTCCCCCCTATATCTTAATTATTGTTTTAGATTTGTTATCTATACCTTCACTCTATTTATTATATTTTTGTTTTCTACATTACTAACATCATGTAACTTTCCTGCTTTTAAGCCAGCAATCTTCCAATCATTTTTTGCTGTCTTACTGTCACGAAATTGGCGCACATTTTTACTAAGCCGGCGCGGCGCGAGGCCCGCGCGTCGCCGCCTGGAAATTTCCATAAGGTTCGAGAAAAACCTTCTTCCCCGCGCGAGGGAGCGCGTGGTTTTGTACGCATCGCCGTCACCCTCTTTCTCATCCCCCGGTGATGACGGTGATTCATCAGTCCGGAATATGCCAGAGGCCTCCAGAAATATCTACGGGTCCTAGCCAATGATGACGCGCGGCTCGACGGGAGGAAAAGGAAGCGCTCTAACCAGCGAAGCTAAGTGTGTGTGCGCGCTAGCCTTAGCGCGTCTTAACAGACAGACGTGGCGCGCCCTATTTATGGAGGCCGCGCCGCTTGTGCAGTCAGTCAGTCAGTCAGTCAGTGATTGCAGCGTCTTCGCAAGTGCTTCGACTGGACTCCCGGGGATCACCCGCTGCTGGCAAGCCTACGGACCTGCGAGGGAGCGGCGGTCGTCTTGCATGGCGGCCAGATCGTAACTCTCGAGGCGTCGGACTGCAACAGTGCCCGGTGAACAATTTGGTGTTTGTTTATGTGACTCTCGTGTTTGTTCTGGGTTGTAAAACCTCTGTTATTCAATACCTCTGTAGTTGCATGTTTAGCGTTTGTTATTCTGTGAACCTCTCGTCTGTGCAATTTTAGTGTTGCTTGTATCGTCTCTTGCTGTGTATAAAGTTTGTTTCGTTTGTTACTTCTGACTCCGATCCTTACTCTGACTTTAACCGTCGACAGCTGGGCACCAAACGGCCACCCCCTTCTGTCACTACAAGGTAGTTGAATTTATGCTGAGCTTGCCACGCACGTCGAGGGCATCTCCTTTGCGACCGGAACAGCTACGCCCCCTCACTCTAAACGTCTCTGGGAGTGTGCGCACCGTTAAGAGTGCATCGTTGATAATGCCTCATCATTATTAACGGGTGACACTTACACCGCATTTTCATTCGACCAGCCACTAGTATCTCTAAACCCTAGAGCTTCAGGAAGAGTGACAACACCTGCATCGACATCTGGATGAATATCATTACATTCGAGTATAATATGGTCAATTGTTTAACTGGAGTTACCACATACAGCACATGCGTCATCTTCATTGCTAAATTTATTTTTGTAGCTGCGTGTTCTAAGGCACCCTGATCTAGCTTCAAAATGTAGCGCACTGCCGATATCAAGTATGTGGCGCCATCTATCGGCGTCAAGTGGGGTCTGGGCATGCGCAGTGGAACGCGCGGTTGCGGATCCCGGTAAGCTAAAACTCTCTAATATGGGACGACCGTGATTGGGTTCTCGCTGCGTGTCCCACAGTGCATTGGAGCCGAAGCACTACCATACGACGGCGATTTACACTCTTCTAGCACATGTGTTCGCTCTAACAAAACATGGCTTGGTGCGTGGGACCTCAATCGTCGCCTCGTTACGTTATCCTGTCTCTCGAGGACCCGATGAACGTGTGGTGGCATTTTGGGACAGCTCGGAGGCCGCACATTCGGTCAAGAGCTTGCCCTGTAAGGAGCTCGACCAATCGGGATAATTAGCCACAAAATCCTACGCTGTCCCCATTCCCGATGCTTATCCTATCCTGCTACTTCCCAGGAGAGATTACGGGAGTCTCCAGGGCCCGTTCCCTCGGCTGCTGTTTTCCTTTCTAGACCCCGTTTTACTTTCCCATACCGCTTCCCGCGAACTCTTGTCCTCTGTTGCAAAATAATCCACTATTATCAATGGCTTGAGCCTGGTGCAAAGCACAGCATCAAAGAGAAAGGCTTATTGGTCCCCATTATTTCAGGCTCCCTATCTTAATGCATGTTATGCATCTCGGGTTTTATAGGCTAGTTCATAAGGTTTAACGTCCCAAAGGGACTCTTGTTATGAGGAAAGTCGTTGTGGAGGTCTCCGGACATACTGGCCACCAAGGGTTTTTTTAACGTGCACTGACGCAGCACAAGGGCGCCTTGCTTTTCGCCTCCGTAGAAATGCAACCGTCAGGTTTCGATCCCGCGTCTTTCAATCAAGCGCCCTACTAACCACTGAACCCCCGCTATGAGGCAAAGCTCGGTCTTGATAGCCCCCGTGCATTCACTGCACTCAAGTTCGGCGCTGGTTCTGCATAGCAGCGTCGTTTTACGGAAGCCGGTCTGCGTAGATACGTCGGGATCCAAGTTCTCAATATAGAGATCCGTATTGAGATCCAAGTTCTCATTATAAATATACACGCTAACTCAGTCAATAAAAAGGTAATGATTGAATTTTAGTTAATTACTGAGTTTACGGGGACAATTAATACCCCAATTTGTGTCCGCCTGGCCGCATTACCAATGTACTAAAACGGCACGAGCGTACGGCATTTTTTTTTTAAATAATCAGTAAAGTCTAATTTTTAAAACCCTGTATATACATCTCACTTAATGGACGAAGAGATCGTAAAAACTGTTCCGTGACAGAAACCATCCACAGAAGGCTAATCGGCTCGACCTTGCATAAATTAAGGGAGTAACAAACTTAAAAATGTTGACAGAGCAATCCTTAAAACCGCTGCCAACATCATTTTTTTTTCCTGAGTGGAATGTTAGCCGCGTTCTTGAGGAGATCAGATATGAAATACCAAAAACCATTCTACATTAAAATCGCCTGCTAAATTTAGTTACTTGAGCTTCATTTTTATGACGTCGTCATTCTGCGGTTCATCGGCCAACCAGGGCGAGAAAACCAAGTCTGTCGAGGTGACGACTACCAGTTCCTTTACACCTGTTAACTACCTCGACGGAGATATCCGGCTGATTCGCATTTTGTAGCATGTGTCAACGCTCTCCCGCGCACAGTGTTTTTTCTGCGTTAAGACCCGATTCACCAGCGGTGTGTCTTTTGCCTTCGATTAATGAGTTCCTGTCAACATGGGAACTTCACCAGTGTCGTCTGCCGACTAAGAAAGCCGCTCACCGAGGGAATGGAGGGATTTGGCGCAGGCCTGTTTCTACGCCAAGGGGAAACAGGGACACACTTTTCTGCCGTGTTTCCTGTGCCATCAAGAGTGAATCACCGTGTTTGAACCGAGTGAAGTGGTTTGTTCTAGGGCTTGTTTTCGCATGGATCGTGTGTGCGAGTCAATGGTTATTAGTGCGAAGTAAAGGAGTGGAATAGGCTTCTTGATACCGAACCTGCATCTCAAGCGCGGTTACAGGAATTTGCAGCGCCAGGCGACTAATATTCGCTGAGCAGAAAAAAAAAGGTATAAAGAAAACTATGGCGTATCGGCCTCCATCCGTCTGTATCAGCCAGCGTCTCACTCACTCTTCACGAGTAATGTGCCAAAGCAAATCAGAAAAATCCGGAAATTGTGAATGTTGTTACGCCTGCTATACCTCGTCCGAGGCTGCAGTTGGTGGTGTGCATGCATGTCGTTAGAGAAAACAGCTTGAGATTACAGAGATTATTAATGACCAAAATAGTGATGTGGAAGAAGCATACGCCGTGCCTGTTCATTCTCCGCGGGTGCCAGAAGTCACTAGGTTTCGTGACGACTCAATCTCGGCTTACCATTTAGTGCTTGACCAGGTCACGTCATCTTGAGACTTTATCACCCACTTAGCCCATCCATGAATTTTGTACCTGGCTTGGTAGGCGGTTCGGCAGGTGATATGGCCTACTGTGTCGTGCCGCCATCTACAGGATCGCAACCTCACCCAAATAGCATTACAAAGTGCCTGCATAAAGAGATGCTTGTTCGCTGAAAACAGAAAGATGGCAGAGGCACATTCGAGTCGTTGCCATTTGGTCGCGAGTCGGGCGTGCGACGTCTATGTCTCGAAGTAGCCCTCCTTCAGTGCGGTAGTTTAGGGTTGTTATGTGACCGTCATTTACCATTAAATCAGTATTAGCCACACATTACATGACAGCAACACTTAGTTGAAATTAAGTCCACCAAATAGCACCACTAGAATTTCTGTTCAGTAGTACTACCACTAAGCTATACTACTTAGCAATTCTAAGTGCTCTCGACTTAGCCCGATGACTTAATGCTGCGAAAGAGGATTACTAATTAGCAGCTAAACCCATTACTTAGCTCAAATGCGTACGGTAATGCTGTCGCATCATCTCTTAAGGGTAGTTAAGAGCCGCCTAGGTTTTATTGATCTGTGCACGCACTGCAGAGTGTACGTACCATTCGGTCATTTGAAAGCAGTAGTAGGCTGCTAACGACGCAGTGATTAAATTTGCTTTTCTCTCTCTGTGGTGCACACTTGAGAATTTGGTGCAAACGAAGTCCCTTTGATCGCTGATATTCGTTTATTTTCCGCGCACATTTTCTGGAACAAAAAAAGAGCGACATGTTTTATCTGCAGCCGGCGCCGCGGGGAGAAGCGCCATCATCGTCAAGAAAAATGGAAAAGAATAGGGAACCTGCGGAGAGCGGCATGGGAGGCACTTATACCGTTTTCCTGACCGTTTTGCTTCTGGTGGTCTAGCGCCACCTCTGTCCATTTTCCCTTTTTTTTGCCGTAGTCCGATATGTGTTGTCCACAGTTTCAACGGCTCAGTTCGCTGGTAATACTATACACACTTTCACGGCGCCGGTTCGCTCAAAACCACCTCTACCTCTAGGCGTTGGACTTTCCTTCTTTCAAGCAGCGCGTGCTTTAAATTACACAATTTTTTAACAATGAAACTTGGCACATTTTCATGAAGTGGGCAGTGGCGCAGATGAACAGACGAGCCACAGGCACCCACAGGGAATGCGGTGTGTGGAAGTTTTCCGCCGGCCTGGGAGTCCTCTAAACTGTGTTGGAATGCTTGGAAAGTGGATCATTTTCGCCCTTACGTATAAATATTACGTGTGGCCTATAGATATCCTGTGGAAAATTACTGACATTCGCACTCCCCTTGTTCAGAAAACACAGAAGTATGTATCAACTGTTCTGGCAAGCGTCTAGTGCAGCTCGATGGTAATATGAAGGAGCTGCAGCCCAATGCTTTTGCAACGTAAACTAAAATGTAATTGTTAAAATGATGCATGCGACATTGAAGTCTAAAGAAGCAGAATTTTACGATAAATAACATCGTAGCCATAGGTTTATTCTGATCATTTTTGGCATCTTTTGGCGAGATGTTTTTGAAGCAGAATTCGGATTCCGCTGCTAGTTAGTTACTAGTGTTCACGACTGAAGTGGTGTGCGAGGTGACCACTTATCGACTATTTTCAATATGTTAAAGGAAAAGAAGCGGGTCTTCGTAACAGGGAGAAAAAAAAATCTCAAAGGAGCAGGTGCCGGTGATCAAAGAGATTATTGCGTAGACACGCTTTGATGGAGAAAGCTGCTATGGTGGACGAGCGCTGGAAGAAAAATACTGGAAAAGAACGTATCGCTTGCGCATAACTATAGGTTAGTATTGGCGACCACATCTACACGTTCACGATGTGTCTAACTCGCGCAAGTTTATATAAAAAAAAAAATGTTTTTTCTTTTTCCTTTTCTCACATGAACATGTATTTCTGCAGTGTAACCCTTTACGCCGTCCGTTTATATATCTGTTGGGTTACAGTGCACTTTTATTTGATTGTAGAGAACATGCTTTTGTGTTGTTAACCTTTCTTCCCCAATACTGTCACAGCACCCTAAGTGGCTAGTAGCACCTGTAAATAAATAAATAAATAAATCAGTAAATAAATTAATAAATTCCAGCTACCCATCGCCTCAAATTTAGTGTTTATGGAACGCCAGCTTTTTTTCCCTCTGCGCATAGTGAACATAAAGCATTGCTAACAAAGTGCGAGATTTGGGAGTTTCTTTCGTTACATGGTCCTCATGTCTTCGTATACCTGAGGCGTAGAAGCATGCTTTGGTTCGCGATGACAAAACTCTTCCACCAGATTTACAGTTGTAACGAAGGGCCAGGGTCGTGTTGGGGAGGGAGAAGAGGAGGGAGGGGGCCGTAGCCATCGTTTCAATACTGAGGCAAGAGAGACAAATCCAAACCATTGCAAACGCTCTCGCATTCATGCCGTCCTGCTTCTTAAATACAGTGCGCGATCCTCAGCTGGAGTAATTCACTTTTAATCAGTGTGGCTTGAGGACCCGTTAGCAGTTCTTTCAGTGCCAAAAGTCGGCTCTATCGGTAGCGATGAGTATTTCTGACCTCGCCCTTAACTCCTTCTGTATTCTCATGAAGCGTTCCTGGACTGCAGAGACGGGAATTATCATCGCAGTCCATACCTCTCTACTGCTGCCTACATAATGCGTTGCCACTGGAGCGGTGCATGCGTCAACGAGTGTTTTCCTAAGGTTGTGGTGGGTGAAGTCATACCACGGCGCAAGAGACTCTAGGCCACAGCTGGGCTCTTACCTGTAGCCTGGAAGGCCCATGAGCAGTCCTGGCGGCACTTGACAAGGGAGGCGACAGCGTCGGGCCAGTTACAGCCGCTGTGGAATGTCTGCCGGCTGAAACTATGCATCACACGTCTCGTGGCGACATCCATCGGCCCGGTACGTCCCCTCTCGACGGAGCGTCACGACGTGAACGCAGCTACAGACTCTGAGCGCTCTATCCGATGTGCCGCGCCGGAAATAAACGAACTACATACCTGTATCTGCTCTCAATTACGGCAGCAGCGTGATGTTTTTGTAATGCGTCCTGTTTCAATATCTCTCGATATAAGTGGGCACGGAGTCCATTTTGAAGCTTTCTACTAGCCAGCTCACGAGTATTCAGTCATCAAATTCGACTTCAAACTAACCTAGCTACAGTTTGGGCAAGCGCTGAAATTTGATACGCTGTATAATAATGTTTGCTCTTTGATAGCGGCCTGACTCCTGCACCGACTTCGCTGCCAATCAGCATGACATTCTTAATACTGTTGTAAAGCTTCATTTCCTCCTCCCCAAGGAATCAGCATTCGTTCTGGACGACTTTAATCTTTACAGTATTGTTTGGTGATCTTCCACATTTGCTACCTTTCTGCTCAGAAGTAAAAGATTTTTAAACCTGTACTCACTAATCTCTTCATTAAAGTTGTCAATCAACCAACCGGAGGTACAAGTGCCACTTCCAGTATATTGGATCTATGAATAAGACTTCACCTGATCTTGCTTTAGGCTTCTCTTATATACGCGGTTTAAATGAAATCTTATCACTTTATTTTCAAGTGCGAAGTACTGAAATAAATAACGTCAAGATAACGAAGCGTATTCTATATTACAATAAAGCTAACTTTCAAGAAATCGACAAGGAACATTGCAACATGGTCAGTTTTTCGTACACAAAAAATTCTGTGCAAGGAAATTGATGTCTTTCTAAAATCAAGGTAGAACAATTTACAGATCCTCATTTTCCATCGCTAACAATTTCTTCGCAGTCACAAGCACTTTGGTAAACAACGCGAACATAAAACGTCAAAGCAGCAGAAAAAAAGCGACTAAAACACTGCGTCAAGCGCTGTTCGTGCTATGAGCGGTAGACAATCTGTAGGGTTGCTAATTCCGCATATGTTCTCGCACGTTAATCGGGGGGGGGGGGGAGGCATTAAGTGTCCTGAAAAATTCATGAGCTAGCATTGCTGTATGAACATTATGCGTTCTTGTTAAGTAAATTACCTCGGTTAGTATCCTTAAATAGTCGTGCTAATTAGTAGGGAAAGTAGTTTTCCTGCTTAGTGGTGCTAATTAGCCGTCGTGATTTGAACAAATTGTTGCTGTAATGAATGGGTGCTACCCACCAGTTAATGTCGCAGTCGCGAAATGCCTCTGAGCTATCGCACAGAGCGAACCCGCCTCGGTGGTGTAGATAGAAGTTCGCCCTGTTCGGAACCGGATGGTCGCGGTTCGACTCCAAACTTGATCGTTTTTTCTTCCCCAGTGTTTGTATTTCTGAAAAAGCACTTCACCCCTGCTGTTGAATGCCATCATGACCTGTGACATCGTCACTGCGTTTATCAATCGGCGAATTCCTGTGACAGCGTTTTGAAGAACGGGAACTTAACGGTTCAAACCCCAGATTTGAGTTCCTCCACAACGGCCTTACCCTCGTTTGCCTACGAATAACCCGAAGACGTTCTCGCGCGTTGTTAACTGCACTGAGAATGATGCAATAAATTTACCTCAATCTGATGGCGGTTCGCCTGAGGAGGGATCTGGCTGAACAGATGATTCTTTGCAGTAGTTTTTTTTCGCCTAACTGAACATATGCTGACAAGTCATTTTTTAATGTTTACATGTGAATCCGTATTTATGGAAGCACTGCGCACCTAACGCATTGATTCTGTGAAGGTATCATCTTGTGCAGAGATGGACCAAATAAACAGCAAATTTCCGAAAATGATAAAACTGCTTTCCTCTCTGATTATGCTTATTAGCGATACCAGCAGTCACTGGATGATGATTGCCTACCTTAAAATTGCCAGATCGAAAACGTTGTTGCCGTCATACCAAGATAGAAGAAATTAGGCATAGACAAAAATCAGATGTATGCGTTAAAGGACAAGGCGGGCAACGTCATCACGAATATGGACATGATAGTCAAAATAGCCGAGGAGTTCTATACTTATTTCTACTGCAGCCAAAGTAGTCTGGGCAATAATGAGATCGGCAGTAGGGAAAAGGAGTCAGACGTTCCTGCACTGACGAAGGACGAGGTTAAGAAAGCGTTAGAAACCATGAAAAGGGGGATAGCAGTTGGAGAGGATTAGGTAACTATAGACTTGTTGAAGGACGGAGGGGATATCATGGTGGAAAAACTGGCCACCCTGTATACGCAGTGCCTGGTGTCATCGACGGTACCGGTATCATGGAAGAATGCAAACATTATCCTAATTCATAAGAAAGGAGACACTAAAGAACTGAAAAATTACAGAGCAATGAGCTGTCGGTTACGTATAAAGTACTTACTAAGGTAATTGCTAATAGAATCAGGACAACCTTAGACTGCAATCAAGCAGGTTTTCGGAAAGGGTACTCTAATATCGATCCTATCCATACCATAAACCAGGCGATAGAAAAATGCTCTGAATATAGCCAGCCCTTATAAATAGTATTTGACTCAGTAGAAACCAAGGTGTTCATGCAGGCATTGCGAAATCAGGGTGGTGAGTAGACTCTTCTCAGAGACACATTTATTTGTTGTCGGCGTTTCGGTCGGAGCCCGATCTTTACCACCGACCGAAACGTCGACAACAAATAAATGTGTCTCTAAGAAGTGTCTACTCTCTTGAACTTTTAATTACGGAAGCCTACTTCGTGATATTGCCGCGAAACCTTCAAAATTGTATTTGTTGTTTTTTAACAGCCGCCGGCATGCGGCCTTATCATTGTGATTCTGGCACGCGTATCAATTCTGTATCCCGTGTTTGTTCATGCTCGTCGCGATACGACGCGTTATCATTTTCTTTGTCGCGAAAGATGCGCCGAGATCTGACTCAAAGATTCCGATCACTTGCGTATGTTTCCAGCATGTTCCAGGGTGTACTAGTAGCAGTTTGCGACATTATCTAGATCGTTCTGAGCAGCCTTTAAATTGAGCGTTGACGAGTGTGACGGGCATTCTTTGTTCGACGATCGACGAGCACGTTTGTTGCTATCGCCGCCGCCGAGTTGCTTAGTTCTTTTGCGGGCGCAAGTCAGCCCAATAAAGAGTTTCTTCAGTGCAATCATCGACCCTTCATTTGTGTCATCGACCTTGTCACCACTACGTGGCAATATATATACTAACAGAAACTACTATATACCAATAGAAACTACTTCGTAATATATATATATATATGTGTGTGTGTGTGTATATATCACGAAGTAGGCTTCCGTAATTAAAAGTTTAAGAGAGTAGACACTTCTTAGAGACACATTTATTTGTTGTCGACGTTTCGGTCGGAGCCTGACCTTTATCAAGACTGTGTTGCATAGCTTGGGCCTGTCTTTTTAAGCAGTTACTGCTACAAAACAAACAAAGCTGTAAATTTGACACGAGTAATGACAGTTCTTAACGAACTGAAAAAAAGAAAAAGGGGAGGGAGAAATTCTGAAAGGAGGGTGGGGTTGAGGACTGGGGAATGCTCGAGACAAGAATAGACAAGAGAGAATGGACAAACGCTGTGCGGGGTGGGTTCCCCGGTTTGTGTAAGGTCAAACAGGTGTTGTAGGGAATGTGGCGTGTGCGGGCGCGGGTATTCGAGAGGGAAGGCTTTAGAAGGTAAGACTTCTTCGCACTCCGAGTTACCTCATATCTTAAAAAAGACACAGTTGTGCGTGCGATTAGTGCCGGTTGCCTTGGTTGTCTTTTGGGCCTTCTGTATAGGATGAGTGGTGGGCTGGGTTGTGAGAAAAAAAAATGAAAAGAAAAAACAGGGCGGGGGGGGGGGGGGGGGGGGGATTAATAGTCACCTCTGAGTGGATTGAACTCTAAGCCCGTGGTTTTTCGTTTTTCTTTAGCCGAGCGTGGCAGTACGGGCCACAGAACGAGTCAGTAGAAGCAATGTGTGGAATTCGGAAACATTCTAACCGCTCCCCCCCTGACCTCGCCTTTCATTGCTGAAAAAAAAGCGTTGAGAGACTGTAGCATGAGCCAGCGATACGATCTCTAAATCTTTCCTCAATTATTCTTCAATCAAAAATCCAGGAGGCTAGAAGTCTTAGGTGATAAGTGAACAATAATTTGGTATAAGAGGCAAGTCATTTCAAAATGATTAGCAGATTATTTGGTTCGTGGAGCATGTATGAACGAAAGGGTCCCAGGATTCTCGATAAGACCCTTTTGAATGGTATTCAATTTGAGAATAAAATGAGATTCACGTTGTTCACGTTCTCGAGTGTTTTTGAAGCCCCCTTGGGGAATAGTTACAGTTAGTGAGTTGAACGAGTGAAGTTCTAGGTTTATATTATTATCGAAACATATATATATATATATATATATATACGTCGACGTCGACGATTGGCTGACTACTTACGAACGGGTCAGCCGTCACAATAACTGGGACGACAACCGTATGCTCAACAATGTCATCTTTTACTTGAGCGATGTCGCTAATCTGTGGTTTCGAAACCACGAGTCGTACTTTGCCACCTGGGCGAATTTCAAGATGAAATTTTCTGATGTATTTGGTCGCCCCGCCGTCCGAAAACTCCGCGCGGAACAGCGTCTTCGGTCGCGACTGCAGCTGCCCGGTGAAACGTTCACCAGTTACATTGAGGACATTGTTGATATGTGTCGTCGAGTTGACCCGACCATGACCGAGGCCGTTAAAATACGCCATGTCCTCACAGGAATTGATGACGGCGCTTTTCACATGCTCATCGCGAAAGGCCCCACTACGGTCAAGGAAATCTATGACCTCTGTCAAAGCTACGACGAGCTCCGGAAGGAGCGTGCTTTGATTCGCCAGCCTCATACATCACTTGCTGGACTATCCGCGGAGAGGGAGTCATCTAGCCTCTCTGAAGACATCAAGGCTTTTGTACGCCAGGAAGTCGCGCGACAACTGTCCCTGCAGCCCTATGTTATAGTGCTCTAGAATATTGGGCAGTGTGACGACCGCGCGCGAAATGCATGGGAGCGGGGGGCCGCTTTTGCGATGACAGAGGCGCCGCAGCGCAGAGGGCGCCACCAGCAACTGGTGTGTCAGCCGTCCGGGCGCCCGCGTATGCGCGCTGCGCGGCGGGGCGGATCAGTACGTTCTTTTTCGCTTGTGCCTCGTCTCGATCTGCTAGTGTCAACATTTTACAAATATGCCGGCTAACGGGGCTCAGTACTGTTAGCGCTCATCTAATGTATTTGCCATTTTGGCTGTCGGCAACACCTCGTGGGGAAGCAACATGACAGTAGCTGGGCTGCGAAGAAAACAGCTTGGAGAGGGGCATACGAATTCAGACTCGCACAGCTTCAGTTAGCATTCCTAAAAGCACCTAATTCACGTTTTGGAATATAGTCGTGTTGAAAAGAGGGCGGTGTGGAGCCAGGATGTATGAAGAAGTCAAAACGTGCAACACATGCGTTCTAGCGCTGAATAAATACAGCTGGTCATCAGTAACCAATTATTAAGTCCAAAATGGTATATTCCGTTGATTGGCATGCAAACCATGCCGACTACATTGCGTCACCTGAAGCCACTAGAAAAGTCGGCATTGCAGATCGATTGAATTAAATATAGAGTACGCCGCTAAATGTATATGATAGCAGGGAGATGAAAAACGAACGACAAGCAGGTAACCAGGCTATTGAATAACAGAACACAGTGGGTCTGGAAACGTAGAAGAAGTAGGAGATAAAGACTGCAAAAAAAAAAAAAAAAATGTGTCGCCTAACAGGGAGAGAGAAAGGGGTGTGTGGGAGGCATGCGGCATCGTGAATAGAGCGACCGTGAAGGTGAAGAAAGAGTTGAAATTTTTGTACGGCACTGCAAACGTACGACTCAGAAAGCGGAAAATTAAAAATGGAGATATATGAAAGAAAGAAAAACGAAAACAGCCGAGCTTAAAAACCAATTGAAGGTATGGGAAGACGAAAGCAGTGCACAAACAATTAAGCTACAATTCGGGCGTGCAATCGAACACGTGTAGAGGTATGACTGTCGATATTTAGGAGTCAACAACTTAGTGAAAGTGTACGTTAATCTAAAGACAAACTTTTTTTTTCCTTTCAATAAACTAGAATTTCTTGTAACGGATGGCTTTAAATATTCGGAGATGCGTGTTTACTTAAGACATTTAATATCAATGCGTTATAGCTTGACTCAATTGTTCCATAGAATGTTTTCATTCTAAGTAGCCTTTTTTTATTCTGCATGCTCAAGCAACAGGTAATATGCAAGTGATTCTTACCCCCAGAAAATCGCTCTAGGGATGTTTTGATGCACATACAAAATGAAAAAGAAAAAGAATAGCTTCGAAAAAAAAAATGACGCATACAGGACGCAGAAGCTATATAGTATGCGTGTAATTCGCTGCCGCTAGAACATTATTATAACGTAAAAATGTTGAGTTTATTATATGGTGGGATTTTCGATCAGCTCTTAACACGCTGCGAAAGAGAGCGAGGTTGTAAGGCCGGCACTCGGTTTCTCACCATGAACAAAAACTGCGCAATAGGCTCGAAGCTAGGTCACAGTTTGCCCAACAATTTGACTCAGGTGGTCTTTCTGGACTCCTGTGCAATTCAGGTTTTGCAACATTCCTGTAGAGTGTTGAAGTTCAAAAATATTATCTGCTTGGAACAGAAAGCTTACACTTGAAGTAATGAAATTTCATGTGCATTTGCGGCTTCGCTTTTTGCGAAGTCAGCGAACCGCGACAACAGTTCCCAAAGGAAAAAATAATTAAATTTGCTTGGAAGTATTTCACGTGTAATATCAACCTTGTTATAATTTTCGGAAACAATTATAGCCTGATTAGTTCTGTAAAGAGTAGTCGGCAAGTCGCCCCATTATAGTCCTTTAACCAGTACATTCGATTACTCATATTTCGTACCACACACTCGAAAATAAACACGCATTAGTGTCCGGATTTGAATTTAGCTTTATATTAGTTACTTGCGTATTAGGTGTTCCTCATTTTTTTCCCATTTTTCCATTTTCTCTTGGTGCGCGACAAGAACCGCAATACTTGCCAAGGCGACACGCAACTGTAAGTGCTTTTTATTTTGCTGTGTACATCTACCATTGATACGCTGTTAAAGCGTCCACACTCAAGTGCCCACTATAACTGTATCCCTTCGTAAGTGACTGTTTAATTTTCCGTATTTTATTTGAAGCCTTGCCCTACTGTACTTGACTTTTTTTTTTTTTGCATCTGTACAACTGTTTCACCCTTTTGTGAGCGGCACGTAAACAAATGTCCGTGACATATATGTATTTGTTAATCGCTAACAAAAAATAAATCCTTGAGTGGCGTATATGCTCATTTATTTTTGCCGGTAACCAGTGCAATGCTGCAATTTATATGGTTAAGAATAAATATATTTTGCTCGCGCACTGTAATTTGTGTAAGTGCTGATTAGAGTGTAGAAATAACACCAATTAAGGAGATAAATTACAAATTGCTGATAATTTAAGATAAATGTTTAGTCATAATTAATAGGCGCAAGCTGCAATATATAAGCAGGTGTTCGTAAAACATTCGCAAAGAGCCCTCATAAGCTCAATTAAGCTCACGTATATTGTTTTCCTCCGCGTATAATACCGCTCCTTACGGGAAGAACGAATACAAAACACCACGCTTCATTGGAAACAATGCGTACAAATATCTCATCTGACGATTTGTGGCTGTCCGCAGGAATAAGAAACGTTGAAAGAGTTTCAAACAGCGATTCGAACATCGCGCGCTGCTCTGAAGGAATACCAAAGCGTGCAAGGCGTCTCCAGAGAGATGTAAAGGAATTGCATGGATCAGTTTAAGCCCCTGGAATACGTAGTCTCTTTATTAAATACTGCACCAATGGCGTAGCGTTGGAAAATAGCTCCAAGCAGAACCGCACCGCTCATCTGTACGTCCGCTGTCCCCGCAGCGGCTACGCGCCGAGCGCCGAACGTGGCACCCCTGTTGCAGGTCGCGCCCTCTCGCGGAAGTCGGTGCCTGTCATCGCAAAAGCGGCCCGCTCTCCGGCGCCGGTCGTCACACTGCCCAATCTTCTAGAGCACTATACCTATGTTAAGGAGTCGTCAACAACTGGCCTTGTTCCGGAGCTTCGCCATGCAATCCAACAGCATGTATCTGAAGTCCTCCCTAATCCTGTTCCTCAACCAGCTCCGGTCGCACCTTCAATGCCGTTACTCACGCCCACAGTTTCGTCGTCCGGCGTTGCGCCACTGAGCTACGCTCCAGCATTCGCGCCGGCTCCTCCTCAAGTATTGCGCCGCACGTATGCCGAAGTCACTTCAAGTCCACCGCCTGAGCCAGCATATGCCTATTCTTCGCCCCCCATGCGGTCGGCACCAACAGCTTTTGCTCCCTCCTTGCTTCCGACACGATCTCCATGGCGCACTTCAGACAACAGGCCTATTTGCTACCACTGCGGCATCCCTGGGCACACTACACGCTACTGCAGGCGCCGAATAAGTATGGCCTTTGCTGCACGGCCTGCGCCACCTTATTTGGCCCCCCAGATCCCACTCCCATCTGGTCCTCCAACAGCACCCACTGATCCTCAGGACTTCCTCCCTCGTCGTTCGCCATCACTACGTCGCCGCTCCATTTCGCCAATGCGCCGACGACCCGCTACGCAGCCGGAAAACTAACCGCCGCAGTTCGCGAGGCACGAACTGCGTATTCGACAGAATTTCAAAGTCCTCGTCTTAATCCCGCGAATGTTATTCCTGTCATCGTTGAAGGTGTTCATACTCTTGCGCTCGTCGACACCGGTGCCGCAGCGTATTCTGTTCTTTGTCTTCTTTACAATATATATATATATATATATATATATATATGTAGGAAGGCTGATGGTGAGCGCGCGTAAAGAAGGAAAACAGGAGAATATCCGGTCACTTCATGCGCAGTTGTGTTATAAGCGTCAGTTAGAAATGGCAAGACGGCGTCGCAGTTCTTGTGATTTGATGCTACGTACATTGACGTCATGTTATGAGAGTCCGGTTTAGAAGCTCGGTAAGGCCGTTTCTCTGAGGGTGGTAGGGGTAGGGAGTAGAATGACAGTATTCGGAGCCACAGAGCCGTAAAAGTTCTTCCACGATATCTGCAGTGAACTGCCGACCGCGATCACTGATGATCACTCGGGGGGCGCCGTGGCGAAGTACGATTTGGTGTAATAAAAAGTTCGACACACCGCTTACTTTGGCAGAAACGAGTGCAGACGTCTCCACATACCGGGTCAAATAGTCAATAGCTACGATAATCCAGCGACGGCCGTCAGACGATTTGGGGAGAGGATCAATCAGATCCTTCCCAATTTTCTCGAAAGGCGACCTAGGGGGTTTGACAGGTTGAAGAAAGCCAGCAGGTGGCGTGGTGCTTCGTTTGAGACATTGGCAGGGGATACAACTTGCTACATAGCGCTTCGTTGTCGTGTACAACTTCGGCCAATAAAATCGTTGTCGGACCCTCGCGAGAGTGCGCGCAAAACCAAGATGTCCTGAAGTGAGGTCTTCATGCATAGCACGTAGGACAGCATTGCGGAGACAAGCCGGGACAACAAGCGGAAGACGGGCACCATCAGTTGAGTAGTTTTTTTTAAGGAGTAGACCATCTCGAATAACAAAAGGTGCAGATGCTAACTTTCGTGCCTTATCAAACAACGGATTAAGTTCATGGTCTTGACTTTGCTCTTGCCGGAACTTTACGAGGTCTGGTAATGTTTCGCTCCCAGACGCCAGGCAGTCGTCCAGATCTTCTTCACCAACTGCCGTGCATGGAAGAGGAAATCGGGACAAACAGTCAGCATCGGCGTGGCGGCGACCACTCTTATAGGACACAGAAAAGTCATATTCCTGTAGACGTAATGCCCAGAGAGCTAATCTCCCGGAGGTGTCGCGCAGGCCAACAAGCCAGCACAGGGAGTGATGGTCGGTAATTACGTTGAAGTGACGGCCGTACAAATCTGGGCGGAACTTGGTAACGGTGAAGATGACGGCGAGACATTCCATTTCTGTCACTGTGTAGTTGAGTTCTGCTTTCGTTAAAGTGCGGCTTGCATATGCGATGACATGTTGGGCACCGTTCTGGAGCTGGATGAGAACCGCACCAACGCCCACGCCACTCGCATCGGTGTGAACCTCAGTTTTAGCAGCCGGATCGAAATGGCTCAACACAGGATCATATGTGAGCAGAAACTTCAGCTGTCGGAACGAAGACTCGCATTCCAGGGACCAAACAAACGGCGCATATTTTTGCAGGAGGGAAGTGAGCGGATGAGCAATTTGGGCGAATCCTTGAATGAGATGGCGGAAATATGAACGTAGCCCCAGAAAGCTTCTCAAATGCTTCACGTTTTGAGGTTTTGCTAAGTCTCGCACAGCAGCAATCTTTTGGGGGTCGGGCCGAATACCTTCCTGATCCACTAAACATCCAAGCACTATGGTCTGCCGTTCACCGAAGTGACACTTTTTAGAGTTCAGAATTAGCCCGGAGTTTCGGATACAGTCCAGCACAAGACTAAGTCGCTGATTGTGCTCCCGAAATGTCCTTCCATAGATGATGACGTCATCTAGGTAGCACATGTAACCTCCCATTTTAAACCACGCAGAATTGTGTCCATAAATCTTTCGAATATCGCTGGTGCATTGCGCAGTCCAAAGGGCATCACGTTAAATTCATAAAGTCCGTCAGATGCCACAAAGGCTGTCTTTTCTCGTTTCGACGGATGCATCGGAATCTGCCAATAGCCAGACCGAAGATCTGCTGACGTGAAATAGAATGCAGATTGAAGACAATCTAAGACGTCGTCAATACGTGAAAGAGGATAAACGTCCTTTTTTGTAACTGCGGTTAACCGACGATAATCCACACAAAATCTCCACGAGTTGTCCTTCTTCACCAAGATGACAGGGGCTGCCCAAGGACTGGAACACTCCCGTATGACACCTTCCTTCAACGTGTCCTGGACTTGTTCGTTAATTGTTCTGCGCTCGACTGGTGATACTCGGTAGGGCGTCTGTTGGATAGGGATCGCATAACCAGTGTTGATCTTGTGTGACATACGTGAATTTGGCGGAACAGAAAAATCGACTTCTTGAGCAAAGTCAAACACAGGGGCGTAAGGGGCCAGAACTTCACATAACTCTTGCTGGTCGGATGACGAAATCGATTTGTTTATCATCCGGATTATATTTGCACTGTAATCAGGATCCATACGATGGTGCGGATGAGGAGACACAGACCGAATAGAAAGAACCTCGTAGTCGTCAAATGTAGCCAACCTGAGGCCGGATGGTAAACAAATGGGTTCTTACAAAATGTTTACAGTCCACAAGAGGGCACACCCATCTACGACGTCGACGACGGCACGGGGCCCTAGTAGATTTTTCTTCGCGACATTGTTCATGTCAGCCTCAACAAACAAAGAGTGGGTGCCTGCTCACTCGGCAGAGCTATGAACCAGCACAAACATTCCAGCCATAGAAGGGAAGGTAACACTACATCGTTGGAGACATCAAATGCGCCGTCACTAGAGCTAGGTGTCTCTTCTAGAAAAGCAGACAGAATATTGCGGCGCAGAGAAATTTCGCCGGCTGCGCAATCGACCGTTGCTCCACAATCGCGCAGAAAATCAGTTCCGAGAATAACATCATGTGTGGCTCTTGCTATACATACAAATTCAACTCAAAACGTTTCCCTAGCAATGACCACTGACACGCAGCAGAAACCCACTAGATGCAAATGTTCTCCCCCAACACCACGAAAGCTAGCACTTCAGTCCCAAGTGAAGATTATTGTCGGTCCAAGGCGATTTTTAAAACTGAGACTCATCACGGAAATTGTGGTTCCCTAGAACTAACGTATTTACACCATTTACAGTAACCTGCACTTTGTTCGTCCACATCACAGTAGGCAAATGAATTGGCGAAGATGACCGTTTTGCGACCTCACCTCCATCGGCCGCTCCTGCTAGTTTCCCGATGGTGGCGTAGGCGAGCGTCGACGTGAGGACGGAGACCGTACGGCGCGGGGGTGGTGGTGGTGTGAAGCTGCGGTCAGTAGCGGGAGAGGCACTGCGAAAGACGCCCGGGCGAGGCTGTAGTGGACGAGGTTGACGCCACTCAATGCTGTCGTGATCACGGAAACCTGCCCAAGGGCGGGTCCAAGAACGCGAGGACTGCTGTCGCCGGCATTGACAAAACCGCGCTATGTGCACGCGGCGGCCGCAGTTGTAACAAACAGGCGACTCACGAAAAGCGTAGGCGCTGGATCCGGAGGAAATCGGCGGTGTTTGAGAGACGATGGGAGCTGCATGACGCACGTTTGAATGTGGAGGAAGAGGAAAGCGGCTGGTCAAAGGCGAATAGGTGTGCTCATTGTCGTAGGAGTAGCGCAGAAGTTCTGGTTGACACTCCCATGAGGCTGGATGTTCAGCCTGCTGTGGCTGAACTGCGCATTCCGAGTACACAGGTCGCGTGTCGGTGCCTTGCAGGTGCTTGCCCAGCTCTTCACTCACAACTCTGCGCACCAGAGAGACGAGATCGTCGTGGATCGTCGTGGATGGTTAACGCTGGCAACTGTTGGAACGTTGGAGAGGCGTCCAAATTTGGGCACAATACGCCGCATTTTTAAAGATTCAAATGTACGGCAGTATTGGATAACGTCCGAAGTACTGGATACGGTTTCTTTTGTGATAAGAAAATTATAAATATCTACGGCGAATCTTTTTAAAAAATGGCCAACCTTGTCTTCTTCGAGCATGCGTCTGTTAACAATGCGGCAGAACTTCAGAACTTCCTCTATGTATGTCGTGCAAGTCTCTCCAGGTAACTGTGTTCGCTGGGAAAGGGTTTGCTCAGCATTACGTCTCTTTGATGTGGAGTCTCCAAAACAGTTGGTTATCTCTTCTACAAACTTGTCCCAGGTAGAAAGGTTGTCCTCGTGGTTCTCAAACAACAGCAGCGCCGTGCCGGCCAGAAAGAATACCACGTTCGCGAGTTGCATGGTCGAGTCCCAGCGATTGTATTTGCTGACACTTTTGTACTGCGTCAGCCAGTCCTCGACATCCTCATCGGCCAGACCAGAAAATGGTCTGGGCTCCCGCTGATGCGGCCACGAGCTGGACGGCCACGAGCTAGAGCAACCATAGTTTTGCATAAAAAAGTAACAAAATTCTTTAATGAAAGGTGTTAGGCACGGAGACAGTACTATTCACAGCTTGCTTAAAGAAAGTATTCAGAGACTTGGAATGGGAGCAGTTAGGGATAAGGGTAGATGGAGAATACCTCAGTAATCTCCGATTTGCTCATGATATTACCTTGCTGAGTATCTCTGGGGGCGTACTGCAAAGAATGATTGATGACCTAGACAGGAAAACGAGAAAGGTAGACTTGAAAATCAATATGCAAAAGACTAAGGTAATGTTCAACAGCCTCGGGGAGGAA